>NC_089812.1:31606828-31609328 GCF_029633855.1 Hoplias malabaricus | reverse complement strand
ATTCTACCCTCCGTTCCTTTTCAAGAAAATGATCTGTGACCCTGTCGTACCAACAAGGCGTCTTTTCCAGGGACTTGACTAGTGTCCTCTCAAAGCCAGCAGAGCTAGGCTGCTTAAAACGGCCTTGGCCCATGTGAAGTGTGTCCGCCTGTGAGTGCTTTGTGACGGTGGAGGGGCTCAGCAGCACCTGCTGGACAGAAACTGCAATAGAAGTGAGAAAGAGTGATAGAAGTCAGTCTCCAACACAAGCAGCTACAAAAAAACCCACCAGAAATAGACACACTCTATCAGATTTCGTTTTTAACAAATGGACCCACTGCTCACTGCCCCATAGACCCCCAGAGATGCTGAGCGTCCGATGGGCGAGACAAAGCCCAGCATTTATCCAATGACTCGTCTCGTTTCGCTGCACTTCACTTCGCTGCGTCGCTATTGAACTCTGTGGGCGCTGTTTAAAGCACTGTGAAGCTGCGGGAATGATTGAGAGGAAAGCCGCGTCTTTACCAGTGATAAGAAGCTGAATCTGAACAAAAGTTGAGTGCGTTGTAGTGCGTATTTATTCAATGACATGTACACACAACAGTATATATTTGATCACTTATTTTTTGACATTTTAGGGGAAGCTAAGCTTCCCTTGCAGTCTTAGAGCAATCACCTCTGATAATTGTGTTGATTTATAGCTCGAGATAAACGTGAGTCGGTTCAGTGCATGTCTGTTCTTAGTGTTGAGGTTTTCAAGGCTCTTGTTTAAAGTAACTGTAGCAATGCATAACACTAGGAAGGTGTGTTTCTAAGTGGCTCTGTGGTCTACATGCTAGCCCCCTAGTCATCAGGAGACCACGAGTTGGTCCCAGGTGTTGCTCCAGCCATGTGAAGCCCTTAAGTCCTTGAGAACACAATTGGCTTTGTCCTCTGGGTGGTTTGGATGCCCCTTCATTTTCACCTTTGCCTCCCACAACATTTCTGCTGTGGTATTGGATTGTGGTGGGTTTTCAAAATCATCTTGTGGTTAACTCTAAAATGTAGAGTGGACACCAGCTGTCAGAATTCACAGCCAAAAAATCATTTATTCATCTTCTTCTCACAGACAGTCACCCGGAGGAAACCCACGCAGACACAGGGAGAACACACCACACTGCTCACAGACAGTCACCCGGAGGAAACCCACGCAGACACAGGGAGAACACACCACACTCCTCACAGACAGTCACTCAGAGGAAACCCACGCAGACACAGGGAGAACACACCACACTCCTCACAGACGGTCACCCGGAGGAAACCCACGCAGACACAGGGAGAACACACCACACTCCTCACAGACGGTCACCCGGAGGAAACCCACGCAGACACAGGGAGAACACACCACACTGCTCACAGACAGTCACCCGGAGGAAACCCACGCAGACACAGGGAGAACACACCACACTCCTCACAGACGGTCACCCGGAGGAAACCCACGCAGACACAGGGAGAACACACCACACTCCTCACAGACGGTCACCCGGAGGAAACCCACGCAGACACAGGGAGAACACACCACACTCCTCACAGACGGTCACCCGGAGGAAACCCACGCAGACACAGGGAGAACACACCACACTCCTCACAGACAGTCACCCGGAGTGGGGATTGAACCCACAACCCCAGGACACTGGAGCTGTGTGACTGCAAAACTACCTGCTGCACCACAGTGCCGCCCCATCACCAATCCACTCAAATCAATATATGTCATATTTATGTATATAGAATAATACTGTTTTTAATTTAAGAAAACATTACTGTAAAATCACGAAAATCATGTAAAATTCCCTGTAAAATTACAGCACTTGTTTAAGGTGTGAGAGGAAAAGCTCACCAACAGAACCTTCCTTCTGTGACAAAGCTCTCATTCCTCCATCTTTGTGTCCACCCCACAGTGCCGTTGTAACTGTGTACGTTCCGTGAGCCTGGATTTGAATTCTTACGTTGGAATTTGTTGTGGATTCAAGGCAGCACACAGGCCTTGACTTGGCCGGTTTTCTCAGGTACAAGAGAGCATGTCCTGCTCTCCACCGGGTCCTCTCCCCCGCTCGCCCATCAGCCCTTGGGTCTATTAGCATGGAGTCATCAGGCAGGCCAGCCATGCATGGGATGAGCTCTGTAATACAAATTGTCACTGTTACTTACAGCACGGTCCGCACAGAAGCAAACATGACAGCCATTAATTGCGAGGCAAAAGACAGCGCACCTTGAACCTGACTGAGCAAGAGAATGGGGGGGGGTGGAAAGAGAGAGAGAGAGAGAGAGAGAGAGAGAGAGAGAGAGAGAGAGAGAGAGAGAGAGAGAGCAGAGAAGAGGAGAGGAACTGGTCGCTCGGTGTGTTATAGTTAAGAGCCCGTTTCTCTGAGTGATTCCATTAAAATTCTCCACAGGGCCAATTACAGCGTGAAGTGAAAAACGTCCTCCCTCATTAGTCACTGATGAGAAGGGGATGCTGCTGGTCAGCTGCAGGGGGAGGAGA